>NC_079317.1:109318745-109321245 GCF_029931775.1 Euleptes europaea | reverse complement strand
ATGTTCTCATAGAGCTTAGATTCTTAGAGGACTCCAGATGACACAGATGACACAGCAAGGTATAGTGTGTCTTCTGTACAGAAATGTTATGATGTTTTGAATGATTTAAGTTAGGATGCTTCTAACCAAATCTTTCTCCAAAGAATTAACCATATTTTGACAGGATTTCTGTAACCTTATATTCTGAATGAAGGTGCATTGCACTAAGGATACTTTATGAGTATATTCTGACTAGATACTCCTTTATGGAGGCATAGAGAATGTGAATGATTACTTGCTACATAAACATGTTAAAGACTAATGATGTCTATCCTTATATGATATTTTAAGGCTTTGCAACCAAAAAGCATATATTGTATAATGTAAATAAATGTGTTTTTTATATATACTTCTACTCTTGTCCATTATTATAAATTTATTGGCGTGTTCAAGAGATGTCCTAGAAGCAATAACAAGTTTCTAGGAACCGTTGATTCCGGTCTAGTGGTGTCTCGCTGAATAAGATAACTCCATTTCTCAGTAAATGGTACATTCTAAGAGTGTAGGCACTTAACGGCCCGAACCGTGACAGTCCCTTCTCAGGAAGGGATACTTTCAAAGAGCGTAGGCACTTAAAGGCCTGAACCGCGACAACCCTGACCCTGACCCTGACCCTAACCCTAACCCTAACCCTAACCCTAACCCTAACTCTAACCCTAACCCTAACCCTAACCCTAACCCTAACCCTAACCCTAACCCTAACCCTAACCCTATCCCTATCCCTAACGCTAACCCTAACCTTTACCCTGACCCTAACCCTAACCCTAACCCTAACCCTAACCCTGTTATGGTCAATGACATAACTATGGTATTCTGTGAATATGTTCAGGATTAATTCCATATAGAGTTAGTACACGTCATGCAAACTGGGCCACTGCAGAAGTTTGTATAATGTATAATGAAAGACTGTGTAATGCTGACAGGCTGATGGAATACTCTGAAGGTCAGCTCTATCAAGAGCCACCTAATAAAGTCGCTCTAGTCCCTACTTAGTAAGGGATCCTTTCAAAGAGTGTAGGCATTAAAGGCCCGAACTGTGACAACTTTCACCCTGACACTGACCCTGACCCTAACCCTAACCCTAAGTCCAAACCCTAACCCTAACGCTAACTCTATCCCTAACCCTAACTTTACCCTTTCCCTAACCCTAACCCTGTCATGGTCTCTGACATAACTATGGTATTCTGTGAACATGTTCAGGCTGATGGAATACTCTCAAGGTCAGCTCTATCAAGAGCTACCTAATAAAGTGGCTCTAGTCCTGGTCCTTGAAAGGGCAAAGCAGAGCACCATTCTTTATCTATCAATAAGATGTGACCTAAACCACCTTTCTGCCAGATGTCAGAACCACAAAAGCAGGACACTTTTGTCCTTCTCTAGTCTTAAGATATCCTAATGTACTAATACATTAATAGCTGAAACTGCACTTATTATAGCTTAAAGGCATTAAAGTTCTCTCAAAGATATGAGTAATATGCTTTCTTTCTCTTCTGTAATCTCGCTAAAGGCTATGCTACTGACTACTGTAAAGAAAGACACTTTGCAAGTGACTTTGCAAGTGTGTTTTATGAGTTATATAGTTAAATGTTGTGCTACAGACCTCACAGTAGTGTCTCGCTGAAAAAGATAACATATCCCTTCTCAGGAAGGGATCCTTTCTAAGAGAATAGGCACGTAAAGGCCCGAACTGTGACAACTCTAACCCTAACCCTAACCCTATCCCTAACCATAACACTTACCCTAACCCTAACTCTAACTCTAATCCTAACTTTAACCTAACCCTAACCCTAACCCTAACCGTAACCCTAACCCTAACCTTAACCCTAACCCTAACCCTAACCCTAAGACCAAACCCCCTAACCCTAACCCTAACCCTAACCCTATCCCTATCCCTATCCCTATCCCTATCCCTATCCCTATCCCTATCCCTATCCTTAACCCTATCCCTATCCCTATCCCTATCCTTATCCCTATCCCTATCCCTATCCCTATCCCTATCCCTTTCCCTATCCCTATCATTATCCCTATCCCTATCCCTGTCCCTGTCCCTGTCCCTGTCCCTATCCCTATCCTTATCCCTATCCCTATCCCTATCCCTATCCCTATCCCTATCCCTATCCCTATCCCTATCCCTATCCCTATCCCTATCCCTATCCCTATCCCTATCCCTATCCCTAACCATATCGCTAACCCTTACCCTTACACTAACCCTAACCCTAATCCTAACCCTAACCCTAACCCTAACCCTAACCCTAACCCTAACCCTAACCCTAACCCTAACCCTAACCCTAACCCTAACCCTAACCCTAACCATAACCAAAACACCAAACATTAACCCTAACACTAACCCTAACCCTGACCATGACCCTAACCCTAACACCAAACCCTAACCCTAACCCTAACTAAACCTAACCCTAACCCTAACCCTAACCCTAACCCTAACCCTAACCCTAACCCTAAC